>NC_068453.1:21443740-21473740 GCF_023373465.1 Oncorhynchus keta
GCCAATATTGTTAAAAGCTTTCTTACATTACACAATGTGGGGTATTAAGAGATCTCTTTACACAGTAACCACAAATTGACCCCCTAACATCATTTACCTTAAAATGTTTAACTGCGATTAGCAAACTTCGCCATTATTGTGGTCGGGATGTGGCGAATCTGCAGAGAGCAAAGTTAAGAAATCGTTTGGTACTTGAGTTCTTGACAACTACGATTCCATTATGAGCCAAATAAAGCAACAGAGTCAAACTGCTTTCTACAAAGTGAACATCTGTGAAGGTCAACAGAACCGGGCTCACAGTGTAATGATAAGATACGGGAGGGAGACGACCTAAAGAAACCGCCGCTTCTCGTCAAACGGCACTAATTCACATTCCCATTTTGATTGACGTTTGTTTCAACCCAGTTGCCATGAGCAGACAAAAGAAAGATTATGTTTCTACATAATAATCATGAATGTTGTCGGGGGAGGCCATTTTAATTTCAGCTGTCCTTCTTGTCCTTTTCTCATTTCCACTGGATTATCTCGGAGTCCTTTCCAATATCCACAGCACTGTCATCATAATCATCGCCTGGAGAAAAGGGGGAAACATATTTTGTCCTCTCTTCTGCGGACTGTTGTACAAGACCCTACTGAAACATTATTAGACTTTCCCTATTGTAATATTGTAATATTTTGTTGAAGGTGGGAGAGATAGCCTTTAAAGAGCTGGGGGTGTCCTTCCTCCTCCTTCTAGCCCCTCTCCGTCTAACTTGACCTCATGCTGAGTAATAACAAGCTCTGTCGGCCATTACTCCACGACGGTAAATACTTCACCTTTTATCGGGGCGCTCGGCTCTCTTAGATTGAGTTAATAATTCAGCAGCTCAGAACAGAGTCTATTTTAAGAGTAAAAACAGTGATTAGCCACCGCCACATACTTTCATATCTTTTTCTGTTTTATTTCTCCATCACCACCATGTTCCTTTTTTTATGCCCGACAGCAAGACAAACCACTCACGTCCAACATACATTCTATGTGTGAAAAAAAGAACATTGAATTTCAAATCAAGAAAGAATCATTCCCCCAGACCATAAAAATAGTAATGTCCCCATCCGGTCGTTGGCCTTCAAAAAATGGCTTCCCTTATCGTTTTTTCTGCAGTTTCTTTCCACCACGCAAATTTTTCTACGCCACATCAAACCAAGCGTGTGTGAAGCAGCAGCTTATTTTCTGATTCACTCTACCAGTCATCTCTATGTAGTACAGCCCTGTGGGTCCAGGTAATAAGACGGTAGATACCAGTCATCTCTATGTAGTACAGCCCTATGAGTCCAGGTAATAAGACGGTAGATACCAGTCATCTCTATGTAGTACAGCCCTGTGGGTCCAGGTAATAAGACGGTAGATACCAGTCATCTCTATGTAGTACAGCCCTGTGGGTCCAGGTAATAAGACGGTAGATACCAGTCATCTCTATGTAGTACAGCCCTATGAGTCCAGGTAATAAGACGGTAGATACCAGTCATCTCTATGACCAGTCATCTCTACGTAGTACAGCCCTGTGGGTCCAGGTAATAAGACGGTAGATACCAGTCATCTCTATGTAGTACAGCCCTATGAGTCCAGGTAATAGGACAGTAGATACCAGTCATCTCTATGACCAGTCATCTCTATGTAGTACAGCCCTGTGGGTCCAGGTAATAAGACAGTAGATACCAGTCATCTCTATGTAGTACAGCCCTATGAGTCCAGGTAATAGGACAGTAAATACCAGTCATCTCTATGTAGTACAGCCCTATGGGTCCAGGTAATAAGACAGTAGATACCAGTCATCTCTATGTAGTACAGCCCTATGAGTCCAGGTAATAGGACAGTAGATACCAGTCATCTCTTGGTAGTACAGCCCTGTGGGTCCAGGTAATAAGACAGTAGATACCAGTCATCTCTATGTAGTACAGCCCTATGAGTCCAGGTAATAGGACAGTAGATACCAGTCATCTCTATGTAGTACAGCCCTGTGGGTCCAGGTAATAAGACAGTAGATACCAGTCATCTCTATGTAGTACAGCCCTATGAGTCCAGGTAATAGGACGATAGATACCAGTGATCTCTATGTAGTACAGCCCTGTGGGTCCAGGTAATAAGACGGTAGATACCAGTCATCTCTATATAGTACAGCCCTATGAGTCCAGGTAATAGGACGGTAGATACCAGTCATCTCTATGACCAGTCATCTCTACGTAGTACAGCCCTGTGGGTCCAGGTAATAGGACGGTAGATACCAGTGATCTCTATGTAGTATAGCCCTATGAGTCCAGGTAATAAGACGGTAGATACCAGTCATCTCTATGTAGTACAGCCCTATGAGTCCAGGTAATAGGGCAGTAGATACCAGTCATCTCTATGACCAGTCATCTCTATGTAGTACAGCCCTGTGGGTCCAGGTAATAAGACAGTAGATACCAGTCATCTCTATGTAGTACAGCCCTATGAGTCCAGGTAATAGGACAGTAGATACCAGTCATCTCTATGTAGTACAGCCCTGTGGGTCCAGGTAATAAGACAGTAGATACCAGTCATCTATGTAGTACAGCCCTATGAGTCCAGGTAATAGGACGGTAGATACCAGTCATCTCTATGACCAGTCATGTCTACGTAGTACAGCCCTATGAGTCGAAGTAATAGGACGGTAGATACCAGTCATCTCTATGTAGTACAGCCGTATGAGTCGAGGTAATAGGACGGTAGATACCAGTCATCTCTATGACCAGTCATCTCTACGTAGTACAGCCCTATGGGTCCAGGTAATAGGATGGTAGATACCAGTCATCTCTATGTAGTACAGCCCTATGAGTCCAGGTAAGAGGACGGTAGATACCAGTCATCTCTATGACCAGTCATCTCTACGTAGTACAGCCATATGGGTCCAGGTAATAGGACGGTAGATACCAGTCATCTCTACGTAGTACAGCCCTATGAGTCCAGGTAATAGGACGGTAGATACCAGTCATCTCTACGTAGTACAGCCCTATGAGTTCAGGTAATAGGACGGTAGATACCAGTCAACTCTACGTAGTACAGCCCTATGAGTCCAGGTAGTAGGACGGTAGATACCAGTCATCTCTATGTAGTATAGCCCTATGAGTCCAGGTAATAGGACGGTAGATACCAGTCATCTCTATGTAGTACAGTCCTATGGGTCCAGGTAATAGGACGGTAGATACCAGTCATCTCTGTGTAGATCAGAGCCCTATGAGTCCAGGTAATAGGACGGTAGATACCAGGCATCTCTATGACCAGTCATCTCTACGAAGTACAGCCCTATGCGTCCAGGTAATAGGATGGTAGATACCAGTCATCTCTATGACCAGTCATCTCTACGTAGTACAGCCCTATGGGTCCAGGTAATAGGACGGTAGATACCAGTCATCTCTACGTAGTACAGCCCTATGAGTCCAGGTAATAGGACGGTAGATACCAGTCATCTCTATGACCAGTCATCTCTACGTAGTACAGCCCTATGGGTCCAGGTAATAGGACGGTAGATACCAGTCATCTCTACGTAGTACAGCCCTATGAGTCCAGGTAATAGGACGGTAGATACCAGTCATCTCTATGTAGTACAGCCCTATGAGTCCAGGTAATAAGACGGTAGATACCAGTCATCTCTATGTAGTACAGCCCTATGGGTCCAGGAAATAGGTCGGTAGATACCAGTCATCTCTATGACCAGTCATCTCTACGTAGTACAGCCCTATGGGTCCAGGAAATAGGACGGTAGATACCAGTCATCTCTACGTAGTACAGCCCTATGGGTCCAGGTAATAGGACGGTAGATACCAGTCATCTCTATGACCAGTCATCTCTACGTAGTGCAGCCCTATGGGTCCAGGAAATAGGACGGTAGATACCAGTCATCTCTATGTAGTACAGCCCTATGCATCCAGGTAATAGGAACGTAGATACCAGTCATCTCTATGTAGTATAGCCCTATGAGTCTAGGTAATAGGACAGGAAATACCAGTCATCTCTATGTAGTACAGCCCTATGAGTCCAAGTAACAGGACGGTAGATACCAGTCATCTCTATGTAGTACAGCCCTATGAGTCCAGGTAATAGGACGGTAGATACCAGTGATCTCTACGTAGTACAGCCCTATGAGTCCAGGTAATAGGACGGTAGATACCAGTCATCTCTATGACCAGTCATCTCTACGTAGTACAGCCCTATGAGTCCAGGTAATAAGACGGTAGATACCAGTCATCTCTATGTAGTACAGCCCTATGAATCTAGGTAACAGGACGGTAGATACCAGTCATCTCTATGTAGTACAGCCCTATGCATCCAGGTAATAGGAAGGTAGATACCAGTCATCTCTATGTAGTATAGCCCTATGAGTCTAGGTAATAGGACAGGAAATACCAGTCATCTCTATGTAGTACAGCCCTATGAGTCCAGGTAATAGGACGGTAGATACCAGTGATCTCTATGTAGTACAGCCCTATGGGTCCAGGTAATAGGACGGTAGATACCAGTCATCTCTATGTCGTACAGCCCTATGTGTCCAGGTAATAGGACGGTAGATACCAGTCATCTCTATAACCAGTCATCTCTACGTAGTACAGCCCTATGGGTCCAGGTAATAGGATGGTAGATACCAGTCATCTCTATGTAGTACAGCCCTATGAGTCTAGGTAATAGGACGGTAGATACCAGTCATCTCTATGTAGTACAGCCCTATGAGTCCAGGTAATAGGAATCCCTCGTGATAAGACACTTTATTCCACTGTATAACCAGGGTCTCCGTATACATCTTACTTTCCTAGCGGGTGGGCAGTGTAATATAACTTAATATATGATAATGTAATATATGCCATAAAATCTCTCAACTGCAAAATGATTGCCAATCTTTCAACTGTCCAACAGTACGTTATAGGACCTTCGTGAGCGGCATGTCAACATGACCACCGACGAGAAGGAATATTCATCCTCATTTCTTTGGGGTCGAAGTCGTCTGCTCAAATTATCTAAAGCAGTTGTTCCTTCTATGTTGTTTTTTCATCTACACCCTAATTGGCTCTAAACCAGTCAGGTCCAATCAGATTGAGGCTTGTGGTGGTGGTGAGAGACCCAATTAGCATCAGCATGGAACAGCCTAGACCACTTCACCTGGCTCTATCCTCCCAACAGTCTCCTCAGCTCAGTTCCATTGACAGCACCACAGACACTAGCAGAGTATCAGAGCTAGACGCTTACTCAGCTCCTCCCATCTCCTCCAAGCCCTGGTTGTCCTCAACCTTTGACCCAGCACAGAAGCTGTTTGCATGATCCTGTTAGAATGATATGCCTTTTTCTGGCAGACACACACACACATATGTGTGAGGGTCTTGCTGTATGCATAGTGCCAGCTCTGCTGTTTTAGCCACATAAACCTGTCTGGTCCCAGACTCAGCTGTATGGCCTCCCACAGCAGACTGTCTGTCTGTCCCTCAGGTCACCTTCACCACTGATGGAGACAAACTCCTTACAAAGTCATGAAGCCCAGCTGGGCCCGTCTTAGACGCACGCAGGCACGCGCACAGGCACGCGCACAGGCACAGGCACAGGCACAGGCACACACACACGAGAGGAGTCAGGGAAATAACAACTAAAACTACTGTTTACATTTCACCCTCCATTTGTTTATCTCTAGAAAGCGATTCAACTGGCTGAGAACAATGATATGCATGTCTGGTCCTCATAACAAGCCAATTCTCTATCGTTCCCACCGTCTTCGGCCGCGCTTAATGACTCCTATTTTTCATTTAGATGTGCCGAGAAGAAAATAGAAGGGTTATTATATTCTCAGAAATAATTATGTGCATGAATGAAACCATTGCCCTGATACATTACGTGCTACAGGAGACGAGATGGATCTGATGTGGATAGGGCCCCTGATACACCACACAGTAGAATGAGGAATCACAATACAAATATGATACTGAATACAAGCAATACAATGACAGCCCAAAACACAGCACCAATCCCACACACAGGTGAGATGAACTCTGAATACATCCCAAACAAAGTCGTCACCAGATAGATTCTAATGTCGAGAGGCTTAACATATGCATTGAAATAGTGAACTACATGAATGCTGAGTGCCTATCTAGAAGCTCCGGACTATTTCTGTCTAGAGAGTGGGTGGCTTGCCCTGTTGCCGTGCTCCTTCACATAGTGGGATCAGTGTGCTGCTGCGGTGTCTGCCAACACACATACAAGCATGCAAAGGCATGGGCACACACACCAACACAAAAACACACAAGCACATTGACACACACAGCCATTATGACTGTGGAGGGCAGCGCTCGCGTGGCCTCGGCTCCATTGTGCAGTAATTGTGAGTGGCGTTGCAAACACAGCAGAGCTCATTCACAGAGCCAGTGCTGCGCTAAAATGCTGATTAAACACCAGCAAGAGTCAAACTGTATCACTCCTCCAACTTTACCCTCTGTATACACCCACCACTCTGTCAGCTGTCATATATATATATATAGAGCCAGAGCCAGAGCCAGAGCCAGAGCCAGAGCCAGAGCCAGAGCCAGAGCCAGAGCCACACAGACACACAGACACACAGAAAGACAGAAGACAGACAGAAAGACAGAAGACAACAGACAAAGAAAGAACAGAAAGAAAGAAAGACAGACAGACAGACAGACAGACAGACAGACAAGAGAGAGAGAGAAAGAGAGAGAGAAAGAGAGAGAGAGAGGGGAAGAGATAATGGTGTTAAATAGAAGAAGAGGTGTGAAAGATGGTAGTAGAGAGATGAAGATTATAGAGTGAGAAAGAGAGAGTATGAAACCGAGACATCAGAGACATCAGGATGAGAATAAACTCATTTCAGTGAGTTACCCAGAGACCAGTACTTTTCAGGGACACTGCCCTGCTGCTGGAAAGAGTTCAGGTGGGCTGTCACGCTTCAACAAACAAAGGAAAGGACAAAAATTATCATTATAATTTTTTTCCATTGTTGTGTCTCATTGGACTATTAGGCTAGAAATAAGAGCTGTGTGCAACAGTCAGGTCACTGAGGAAGACCTCAGCTTGACGTCAAAACGTCAGTCACCTGTTCGCATCCTGTACAATAGATTCAAGTGAGCTAAAAGAAATCAATCTGCTTCTTATTTGATTTTTATTAACCCCCCTTCAGAGGACACATATCTATTTTTTTATGTCTATACAGTGCCTTGAGAAAGTATTCGGCCCCCTTGAACTTTGCGACCTTTTGCCACATTTCAGGCTTCAAACAAAGATATAAAACTGTATTTCTTTGTGAAGAATCCTCAACAAGTGGAACACAATCATGAAGTGGAAAGACATTTATTGGATATTTCAAACTTTTTTAACAAATCAAAAACTGAAAAATTGGGCGTGCAAAATTATTCAGCCCCCTTAAGTTAATACTTTGTAGCGCCAACTTTTGCTGCGATTACAGCTGTAAGTCGCTTGGGGTATGTCTCTATCAGTTTTGCACATCGAGAGACTGAATTTTTTCCCATTCCTCCTTGCAAAACAGCTCGAGCTCAGTGAGGTTGGATGGAGAGCATTTGTGAACAGCAGTTCAGGCTCCATCCATCTTCCCATCAATTTTAACCATCTTCCCTGTCCCTGCTGAAGAAAAGCAGGCCCAAACCATGATGCTGCCACCACCATGTTTGACAGTGGGGATGGTGTGTTCAGGGTGATGAGCTGTGTTGCTTTTACGCCAAACATAACGTTTTGCATTGTTGCCAAAAAGTTCAATTTTGGTTTCATCTGACCAGAGATCCTTCTTCCACATGTTTGGTGTGTCTCCCAGGTGGCTTGTGGCAAACTTTAAACAACACTTTTTATGGATATCTTTAAGAAATGGCTTTCATCTTGCCACTCTTCCATAAAGGCCAGATTTGTGCAATATACGACTGATTGTTGTCCTATGGACAGAGTCTCCCACCTCAGCTGTAGATCTCTGCAGTTCATCCAGAGTGATCTTGGCCCTTTGGCTGCATCTCTGAACAGTCTTCTCCTTGTATGAGCTGAAAGTTTAGAGGGACGGCCAGGTCTTGGTAGATTTGCAGTGGTCTGATACTCCTTCCATTTCAATATTATCGCTTGCACAGTGCTCCTTGGGATGTTTAAAGCTTGGGAAATCTTTTTGTATCCAAATCCGGCTTTAAACTTCTTCACAACAGTATCTCGGACCTGCCTGGTGTGTTCCTTGTTCTTCATGATGCTCTCTGCGCTTTTAACGGACCTCTGAGACTATCACAGTGCAGGTGCATTTATACGGAGACTTGATTACACACAGGTGGATTGTATTTATCATCATTAGTCACTTAGGTCAACATTGGATCATTCGGAGATCCTCACTGAACTTCTGGAGAGTTTGCTGCACTGAAAGTAAAGGGGCTGAATAATTTTGCACGCCCAATTTTTCAGTTTTTGATTTGTTAAAAAAGTTTGAAATATCCAATAAATGTCGTTCCACTTCATGATTGTGTCCCACTTGTTGTTGATTCTTCACAAAAAAATACAGTTTTATATCTTTATGTTTGAAGCCTGAAATGTGGCAAAAGGTCGCAAAGTTCAAGGGGGCCGAATACTTTCGCAAGGCACTGTATATACATACATTTTACATATACATTTTACATACATGGTACTTTTATTTAAAGCAATCACATAATAATAATACATCAATCTGCTTTTTTGGTTGAGTGCTCCAACACACTCTACCTCCAACTAGTCCTTTTGGTGTTTTTTCTTGGTAAGCCATTCTCACAGAGGAAGAGAGATGGAGAGAAAGATTCAGATATAGCCATGCAGTTCAAAAGGGAGGTAATATAAGGTAAGGCAGTAATAATGTGGTGTGTTGGCTGTGAGGTAGAGACAGATTTGTCCTGATGGGCCCTAGTCAGCCCTCCCAGACATTACTGCTGCACAATTTCACCCTAATTAGATGACCAGGATTTATCCTAATATGTGATTAATGCTCTCCGTGCCGTGGCCCCCCGGGTGGTAACCATGGTAATGAGGCCGATGGAAGCAATCACCTGCCCTGAGAGCAGAGGCTGCAGATAGGTAGCTAACCAATGGGCAAACACACACACCAGAATGTGTGCACACACAAACACACATATCGCAGGTACTCTGTTCACACACACACACAGTCTGTTGAAACGTGTGAGTACAGAAGGGAAAACATGTCTGCACACAATATGTGTACAAACTCATACAGCCCAGCCACAACCCCGGGGAAAGATGTTGACACAAGGAGCCCTGTCCCACAACACACTGAAGATACACACCCACATTCCCAAATACCACTTCAGCGCAGACACTAATGGAGTATTTGCTATAGTTCCTCAGACACAATGTACTCAGCACCAGACAGTGTGTGTGTGTGTGTGTGTGTGTGTGTGTGTGTGTGTGTGTGTGTGTATTATATATATACAGTTGAAGTCGGAAGTTTACATACACTTAGGTTGGAATAACTTATTTTTCAAACACTCCACACATTTCTTGTTAACAAACTATAGTTTTGACAAGTCGGTTAGGACTGTCACGAATATTACCGAAGGTGACTCCCCTTCTTGTTCGGGTGGCGCTCGGTGGTCGTCGTCGCCGGTCTACTAGCTATCGCCGATCCGTTGTTCTGTCTAATTGGTATCACCTGTTTCTTGTTTGGTTGTTAGGGTTATATATAGTTTGTTCAGCCCGCTTCTGTTTCGTGCGGGCTTGTTCGTCTGTTTTGTTGTTTGAGTGTATTTTTGTTTGCATTTGGGTTTCAAGCTGTCCGTTTATATTTCTGATCATTTGTTTTTGTACTTTTGTTCATGTTATGTTTCCGGGACATTAAAGCGTGTTTTTTCCCACATCTTTTGCTCTCTGCGCCTGACTCCACACCTCCTCACTCATTTAGCGTAACAGAAGCCCGCACCACTTATGGAGTCAGCAGGAGCAGCGACCACTCCTCTTCCCACTATGGAGGAGAGAGTCCTTCATCACACGTCCATCCTCCAGCGTCTAGGATCAGATGATGGAGAGGATGGATCGTTGGGAGAGGAGTGGTTTCCCTACTACCCCACCGACCCTCCCACCAGCAACTCTACCATCTCCCCCATCTGGATCCAGTTCCAGCGCTCTGCGCATTACGCCTCCGAGCGAGTACAATGGAGCAGCGATGGGGTGCCAGGGATTCCTGCTTCAACTAGACCTCTACCTGGCCACCGTTCGGCCGGCTCCCTCGGAGGAGGAGAGAGTGTTGGTCCTCATCACATGCCTTACCGGTAGAGCCCTGGAGTGGGCTAATGCGGTCTGGAACGGGCCCGACTCAGCGAGGGACAACTACCCGGAGTTCACCCGCCATTTCAGGGCCGTGTTCCATCACCCTCCAGAAGGTCGAGCGGCGGGTGAGAGATTGTTCCATCTCCGACAGGGGACGAGTAGCGCGCAGGACTTCGCGCTGGAGTTCCGGACCTTGGCCGCTGGAGCAGGGTGGAACGACAGGGAGGAGAGGACGTCCATAGGGAGCTGGCCTGTCGGGATACTACACTTAGCCTGGATGGACTGATAGACCTGTCGATCCGGTTGGACCATCTGCTAGCTGCTCGCGGACGGTCTGAAAGGGTCCTGTCAGTTCTACCTCCTGACCCTCCTGCTCCTATCCCAATGGAGCTAGGAGGGACCGCGTCTAGGGAGATCGGAGGAGGAAGCTCCTCCTGCACCAGTTGTGGTCGGAGAGGGCACACGTCTGGTCGGTGCTGGAGGAATTCATCTGGGAATCGAGAAGGCAGGCAGAACACTCCTCGGTCACCCCCGGTGAGTAAGCACCACACTCTACCAGAGTTTCCTGTTGGTCACATGTTCCTATTAATTTGTTTCCTTAATTATTCTCCTTCTCTCCAGCATAAGGCACTGGTAGATTCAGGCGCAGCTGGAAACTTTATAGATCGCGGACTCGCTCAGAGGTTGAGGATTCCGTTAGTAAAAGTAGACCCCCCTTTTACCGTGCACTCTTTAGATAGTCGACCATTAGGGTCAGGGCTGGTGAGGAAAGCCACAATTTCGTTGGAGATGATTACGCAGGGGAATCACAAGGAGCGAATTAGTTTGTTCCTTATCGATTCACCTGCGTTTCCAGTTGTACTTGGGATTCCCTGGCTAGCTATTCATAATCCTACGATTTCGTGGAAACAGGGAACTCTACAGGGGTGGTCTGATGAGTGTTCAGGCAGGTGTGTAGGGGTTTCCATCGGTGCGACAACGGTGGAGAGTCCAGACCAGGTTTCCACCATGCGCATTCCAGCTGAGTATGATGATTTGGCTATAGTTTTCAGTAAAAAGAAGGCGACCCAATTACCACCCCATAGGCAGGGGGATTGCGTGATAAACCTCCTGGGTAACGCTGCACTCCCCAGAAGACATGTGTATCCTTTGTCCCAGGAGGAGAAGGTGGCTATGGAAACTTATATCACCGAGGCTCTGGGACAGGGGTACATTCGGCCCTCCATGTCACCCGTCTCTTCGAGTTTCCTTTTTGTGAAGAAAAAAGATGGTGGTTTACGTCCGTCTATTGATTATAGAGGTCTAAATTCCATCACAGTGGGTTTTAGTTACCCACTACCTCTCATTGCTACGGCAGTGGAATCATTTCACGGAGCGCAGTTCTTCACTAAACTGGATCTCAGGAGTGCTTATATTCTGGTGCGTATTCGGGAGGGAGATGAGTGGAAAACGGCATTCAGCACTACTTCTGGCCATTATGAGTACCTCGTCATGCCATACGGTTTAAAGAATGCTCCAGCTATATTTAAATCCTTCGTGGATGAGATTCTCAGAGACCTGCACAGACAGGGTGTAGTGGTGTA
The DNA here is from genome assembly GCF_023373465.1 of Oncorhynchus keta. Classification (NCBI taxonomy): domain Eukaryota; kingdom Metazoa; phylum Chordata; class Actinopteri; order Salmoniformes; family Salmonidae; genus Oncorhynchus; species Oncorhynchus keta. The sequence goes on from NC_068453.1 coordinate 21,455,612, forward strand.
TATTGACAATATTTTGATCTACTCCGCTACACGCACGTATCTCTTGTACGCAAGGTTCTTAGACGACTGCTGGAGCATGACCTGTATGTGAAGGCGGAGAAATGTGAGTTTTCCAAACAATCAGTTTCCTTCCTGGGTTATCGCATTTCCAGCTCTGGGTTGGTAATGGAGGGTGACCGCGTAAAGGCCGTGCGTAATTGGCCGACTCCGACCACAGTAAAGGAGGTGCAGCGGTTCTTGGGGTTTGCCAATTACTACCGGAGGTTTATCCGGGGTTTTGGTCAAGTAGCTGCCCCTATTACCTCACTGCTGAAGGGGGCCGGTGCGTTTACAGTGGTCAGCAGAGGCGAACGGAGCTTTTCATAAGTTGAAGGCGATGTTTACTGAGGCGCCGGTGTTGGCGCATCCGGACCCTTCTTTGGCGTTTATAGTAGAGGTGGACGCATCCGAGGCTGGGGTTGGAGCGGTGCTCTCACAGCGTTCGGGTGCGCCACCGAAGCTCCGCCCCTGTGCCTTTTTTTCGAAGAAACTCGGGCCAGCGGAGCGGAATTATGATGTGGGGGATAGGGAGTTGTTGGCTATGGTTAAGGCCCTGAAGGTGTGGAGACACTGGCTTGAGGGGGCTAAGCACCCTTTCCTTATCTGGACTGACCACCGTAACCTGGAGTATATCCGATCAGCTAGGAGACTGAATCCTCGTCAGGCAAGGTGGGCCATGTTTTTCACCAGATTTCGTTTTACTATCTCGTATAGACCAGGTTCCCTCAACACTAAGGCCGACGCACTGTCTAGACTCTATGACACTGAGGACAGGTCCATCGATCCTACTCCAATCATTCCGGCAGCTAAGCTGGTGGCGCCAGTAGTATGGGATGTGAATGCGGACATCGAGCGGGCGCTAAGGGAGGAACCTGCGCCTCCACAGTGTCCGGAGGGTCGTAGGTACGTGCCGCTGGCTGTTCATGATCAATTGATTCGATGGGCTCATTGTCTACCCTCGTCGGGTCACCCAGGTATTTTTAGGACAGTGAGAGGTCTTGAGAGGAAGTACTGGTGGCCCACTTTGAGGAGGGATGTGCGAATCTATGTTTCCTCCTGTTGGGTGTGCGCCCAGAATAAGGTTCCTAGACACCTGCCAAGAGGTAAATTACAACCTCTTCCCATTCCACAACGGCCGTGGACCCATCTATCGGTGGATTTTCTTACTGACCTTCCCCCCTCTCAGGGTAACACAACTATCCTGGTCGTTGTGGATCGGTTCTCTAAGTCCTGCCGTCTTATCCCATTGCCCGGTCTTCCTACGGCCCTACAGACTGCGGAAGCTCTTTTCACCCATGTCTTCCGGCACTACGGGGTGCCCGAGGATATAGTTTCTGATCGGGGCCCCCAGTTTATCTCCCGTGTTTGGAGGGTATTTATAGAACGTCTGGGGGTCTCGGTCAGCCTTACCTCAGGGTATCATCCGGAGAGTAATGGGCAGGTGGAGAGAGTGAACCAGGAGGTGGGTAGGTTTCTGCGGTCGTATTGCCAGGACCGGCCAGGGGAGTGGGCGAGATATATTCCCTGGGCAGAAATAGCCCAGAACTCACTAAGCCACTTCTCTACCAACATGTCACCATTTGAGTGCGTATTGGGGTATCAGCCAGTCCTGGCACCGTGGCATCAGAGCCAGACTGAGGCTCCTGCGGTGGAGGAGTGGGTACAGCGCTCTAAGGAGACCTGGAGGGCTGTCCAAGAGTCATTACGTCAAGCGAGTATAAGGCAGAAGAAGAGAGCTGACCGTCACCGCAGTGAGGCCCCCGTGTTTGCACCTGGGGACAGGGTCTGGCTCTCGACCCGAAACCTTCCCCTCCGCTTGCCCTGCCGGAAGTTGGGTCCGCAGTGTATAGGGCCATTTAAAGTCCTGAGGAGAATAAACAAGGTTTGTTATCGATTATTACTTCCTTCGTATTATCGTATTAACCCCTCGTTTCATGTGTCTCTTCTCAGGCCGGTGGTAGCTGGTCCCATGCAGGAAGATGAGGTTCCGGAGGTTCCTCTGCCCCCTCTGGACATCGAGGGGTCCCCGGCGTACAAGATACGAGCTATTCTGGACTCGAGACGCCGGGTGAGGGGCTTGCAGTACCTCGTTGACTGGGAGGGGTATGGTCCGGAGGGGAGGTGCTGGGTTCCGGTGAGGGATATTCTAGATCCATCTATGTTGAGTGAGTTCCATCGCCTCCGTCCGGATCGCCCAGCGCCTCGGCCCCCGGGTCGTCCCCGAGGCCAGCGTCGGCGCGCTGCAGGAGCTGCGCGTCAGGGGGGGGGGGGTGACTCCCCTTCTTGTTCGGGTGGCGCTCCGCGGTCGTCGTCGCCGGTCTACTAGCTATCGCCGATCCGTTGTTCTGTCTAATTGGTATCACCTGTTTCTAGTTTGGTTGTTAGGGTTATATATAGTTTGTTCAGCCCGCTTCTATTTCGTGCGGGCTTGTACGTCTGTTTTGTTGTTTGAGTGTATTTTTGTTTGCATTTGGGTTTCATGCTGTCCGTTTATATTTCTGATCATTTGTTTTTGTACTTTTGTTCATGTTATGTTTCCGGGGCATTAAAGCGTGTTTTTTCCCACATCTTTTGCTCTCTGCGCCTGACTCCACACCTCCTCACTCATTTAGTGTAACAAGGACATCTACTTTGTGCATGACACAAGTAATTTTTCAACAATTGTTTACAGACAGATTATTTAACTTATAATTCACTGTATCACAATTCCAGTGGGTCAGAGGTTTACATACACTAAGTTGACTGTGTCTTTAAATAGCTTGGAAAGTTCCAGAAAATTATGCCATGGCTTTAGAAGCTTCTGATGGGCTAATTGACATAATTTGAGTTAATTGGAGGTGTACCTGTGGATGTATTTCAAGGCCTACCTTCAAACTCAGTGCCTCTTTGCTTGACATCATGGGAAAATCAAAAGAAATCAGCCAAGACCTCAGAAAGAAAATTGTAGACCTCTACAAGTCTGGTTCATCGTTGGGAGAAATTTCCAAATGCCTGAAGGTACCACATTCATCTGTACCATCAAGAGTACACAAGTATAAACACCATGGGACCACGCAGCCGTCATACCGCTCAGGAAGGAGACACATTCTATCTCCTAGAAATTAACGTACTTTGTTGTGAAAAGTGCAAATCAATCCCAGAACAACAGCAAAGGACCTTGTGAAGATGCTGGAGGAAATAGGTACAAATGTATCTCTATCCACAGTAAAACGAGTCCTATATCGACATAAACTGAAAGGCCGCTCAGCAAGGAAGAAGCTACTGCTCCAAACCCGCCATAAAGAAGCCAGACTACGGTTTGCAACTGCACATGGGGACAAAGATTGTACTTTTTGGAGAAATGTCCTCTGGTCTGATGAAACAAAAATAGAACTGTTTGGCCATAATGACCATCGTTATGTTAGGAGGAAAAAGGGGGAGGCTTGCAAGCCAAAGAACATCATCCCAACCATGAAGCACAGGGGTGGCAGCATCATGTTTGCTGCAGGAGGGACTGGTGCACTTCACAAAATAGATGGCATCATGAGGCAGGGAAATTATGTGGATATATTGAAGCAAAATCTCAAGACATCAGTCAGGAAGTTAAAGCTTCCAAATGGACAATGACCCCAAGCATACTTCCAAAGTTGTGGTGAAATGGCTTAAGGACAACAAAGTCAAGGTATTGGAGTGGCCATCACAAAGCCCTGACCTCAATCTCATTGAACATTTGTGGGTAGAACTGAAAAAGCATGTGCGAGCAAGGAGGCCTACAAACCTGACTCAGTTACACCAGCTCTGTCAGGAGGAATGGGACAAAATTCACCCAACTTATTGTGGGAAGCTTGTGGAAGGCTACCCAAAACATTTGACCCAAGTTAAACAATTTAAAGGCAATGCTACCAAATACTAATTCAGTGTATGTAAACTTCTGACCCACTGGGAATGTAATGAAAGAAATAAAAGCTGACATAAATCATTCTCTCTACGATTATTCTGACATTTCACATTCTTAAAATAAAGTGGTGATTCTAACTGACCTAAAACAGGGAATTTTGACTCGGATTAAATGTCAGGAATTGTGAAAAACTGAGTTTAAATGTATTCTGCTAAGGGGTAAGTAAACTTCTGACTTCAACGGTACCCTCTCAAGATGAGACTGGGACCACCTGCTTTTACATATCACCCCCACTGCTGTCAGAGACTAGACAATACAACCAGAGAGATGGATCACTTCATCGTGTGTATGAAAAAGGATGACCGAAAGCAAGGTGTGTATTTATTCATCCATGTAGCCTCCGGGTGAATTATATGACCTGGGGGAGAAGCACTGTTTAGAATTCTGTTATGATAGGTGATGGAATGGCAGCCATCTAATTCCCCATTGAGACAGGAGGATGGAGAAGGGTTGGAGAAGGGTTGACCAAACATGCAGTGTGTGTGTGTGTGTGTGTGTGTGTGTGTGTGTGTGTGTGTGTGTGAGTCAGTGTGGTGTGCACCAGTGCACATGTGCCTGCCTGCATGTGTTTACAGAGCAATAAAACAGCTGATTCATCAGGGGAATTAGAATGCTCCTCCTCCACCAGTCAGAGTTAAAAGGATCTGCCATGCCTGTGAGATGTAACTGTACCAGCTGTCCAATGACAAGAGGACACTTCTACAGCTGCTCACTAAATACCTCCATACATTATAGTAAAACACACATCTTTTGTTATGGTGTAATGCCATCAGTCCAAAAAAAAAATGCTTTCAGTCTCCCCTGAAACATATTGTATAAGCACAGCAGTGGAGACTGCTGAAGGGGGAATGGCTCATAATAATGGCTGAAATGGAGCAAATGGAAACCATGGAATCCATGTGTTTGATGAGTTTGATACCATTCCACCTATTCTGCTCCAGTCATTACGACGAGACCGTTCTCCCCAATTAAGGTGCCACCAACCTCCTGTGAAGCACAGTGTCAGCTATTCAGGTAGGTATACTGTGTGTGTGTGTGTGTCATACATCCTCATATCTCAATGAGCCAGAGTGTTGCTGTTGTAATGTGTTAAAGAACGGTCGTCACTGGGGAGAGCTGCCTGCGCTGCCAACACTTCATTCCACAACCACTCCAAACAAATGCCTCCAGAAATTAACATGGCAAACGGGTGCAGGAAACCTTGAAATCTGCCTAGTTGTGCCAAATCACCCACAGTGAAAGAGAGAGCGAGATATGCAGGAGAGAGAGAAATAAATGGCGAGAGAGAGACGGGAGCCAGGGGTGTCTCGAGGCAAACTCTACTCATAATAGGGTATTGCTCAATGCTCACGTCTCTCATATTGTAGCCTACAGGGTATACTGTAGCCTAGCAGGTCATACTGTAGCCTAGCAGGTCATAGTGCCGCCAGTCTGCCCAGCGCCGCCAGTGCCGCCAGTCTGCCCAGCGCCGCCAGTCTGCCCAGCGCCGCCAGTCAGCCAGGATCCGCCAGAACTGCCAGTCGGCCAGAATCTGCCAGTCGGCCAGGATCTGCCAGTCGGCCAGGATCTGCCAGTCGGCCAGGATCAGTTAGATCCGCCATTCAGCCAGGATCCGCCAGTCTGCCAGGATCCACCAGTCAGCCAGGATCTGCCAGAAGTGCCAGTCAGCCAGGATCTGCCAGTCGGCCAGGATCTGCCAGTTGGCCAGGATCAGTTAGATCCGCCATTCAGCCAGGATCCGCCAGTCTGCCAGGATCCAACAGTCAGCCAGGATCCGCCAGAAGTGCCAGTCGGCCAGGATCCGCCAGTATCCGCCAGAACTGCCAGTCAGCCAGGATCCGCCAGTCAGCCAGGATCCGCCAGTCAGCCAGGATCTGCCAGATCCGCTAGTCAGCCAGGATCCGCCAGTCAGCCAGGATCTGCCGGAACCACCAGCCAGCCAGGATCTGGTAGATCCATCAACCTGCCTGAGCTTGCCCTCGGTCCCGAGCTTGCCCTCGGTCCCGAGCTTGCCCTCGGTCCCGAGCTTGCCCTCGGTCCCGAGCTTGCCCTCGGTCCCGAGCTTGCCCTCGGTCCCGAGCTACCCCTCGGTCCCGAGCTACCCCTCGGTCCCGAGCTACCCCTCGGTCCCGAGCTACCTCAGTTCAGTGGGGCCCGTTGTTAGGTTTCCTAGGCCAAGGTTAGCGGCGAGGGTTGCCACTCAAGGGACACTAAGGAGGTGGACTAAGACAATTATGGAGTGGGGTCCACGTCCAGCGCCAGAGCCGCCACCGCGGACAGATGCCCACCCAGACCCTCCCCTATAGGTTTAGGTTGTGCGTTCGGAGTCTGCACCTTGGGGGGGGGGTTCTGTCACGTTCTGTCCTTCGTTCGTATGTGTTTTCCTTGTTTTAGTGTTGGTCAGGACGTGAGCTGGGTGGACATACTATGTTGTGTGTCTGGTTTGTCTATTTCTATGTTTGGCCTGATATGGTTCTCAATCAGAGGCAGGTGTTAGTCATTGTCTCTGATTGGGAACCATATTTAGGTAGCCTGTTTTGTGTTGGGTTTTGTGGGTGATTGTTCCTATCTCTGTGTTTGCACCAGATAGGACTGTTTAGGTTTTCACTTTTCTTGTTTTGTATAGTCTGTTCATGTATAGTCGTCTTTATTAACCTCTTGAACCTATGGGGGCGCTGTGTCATTATTGGATAAAAAGACGTGCCCGTTTTAAGCGCAATATTTTGTCACGAAAAGATGTTCGACTATGCATGGAATTGACAGCCTTGGAAAGACAACTCTGACGTCTCCAAAACTGCAAAGATATTATCTGTGCGTGACCCAGAACTAATGCAACAGGCGAAACCAAGATGAAGTTTCATACAGGAAATGCCCCGGATTCTGAAGGCGCTGTGTTCCAATGTCTCCTTATATGGCTGTGAATGTGCCAGGAATGAGCCTGCGCTTTCTGTCTATTCCCCGAGGTGTCTGCAGCATTGTGACGTGTTTGTAGGCATATCATTGGAAGATTGACCATAAGAGACTACATTTACCTGGTGTCCCGCCCGGTGTCCTGTGTGCGTAATCTGTAGGTCCATGCGCGTTCCATTTCTTCAGAATTGAAAGTAAACTGCCACGATGGATTTTATCGTCGATAGATATGTGAAAAACACCTTGAGGATTGATTCTAAACATCGTTTGCCATGTTTCTGTCGATATTATGGAGTAAATTTGGAAATAAGTTCGCGTTTTAATGACTTTTTTTTTCCTTACCCAAACGCGATGAACAAAACGGAGCGATTAGTCGACACAAATAATATTTTTTGTAAAAACGGAACATTTGCTATCTAACAGAGTCTCCTCATTGAAAACATCTGAAGTTCTTCAAAGGTAAATTATTTTATTTGAATGCTTTTCTGTTTTTTGTGTAAATGTTGCCTGCTGAATGCTAACGCTAAAGGCTACGCTAAATGCTACATTAGCCATCAATACTGTTACACAAATGCTTGTTTTGCTATGTTTGAGAAGCATATTTTGAAAATCTGAGATGACAGTGTTGTTAACAAAAGGCTAAGCTTGAGAGCAAATAGATTAATTTCATTTCATTTGAGATTTTCATGAATAGTTAACGTTGCGTTATGGTAATGAGCTTGAGGCTGTAGTCACGATACCGGATCCGGGATGGCTCGACGCAAGAAGTTAAACATGAATAACCACCACGCTGCATTTTGGTCCGCCTCTCTTTCACCAGAAGAAAACCCTTACAATACTAAAACTCATCATCCTTAGCTCTGGCATCTTCCCCAATATTTGGAACCAAGGACTGATCACCCAATCCACAAAAGTGGAGACAAATTTCACCACATATTCACCCTGCACACCCTAATTGACAAATAAACAAACCAAAGCAAAGGCAAAGTCTTCTCATGCTTTGTTTATTTCAAAAAAGCCTTCGACTCAATTTGGCATGAGGGTCTGCTATACAAACTGATGGAAAGTGGTGTTGGGGGGAAAACATACGACATTATAAAATCCATGTACACAAACAACAAGTGTGGTTAAAATAGGCAGAAAACACACATTTCTTCCCACAGGGTCGTGGGGTGAGACAGGGATGCAGCTTAACCCCACCCTCTCCAACATATATATCAACGAATTGGCGAGGGAACTAGAAAAGTCTGCAGCACTCGGCCTCACCCTACTAGAATCTAAAGTCAAATGTCTACTGTTTGCTGATGATCTGGTACTTCTGTCACCAACCAAGGAGGGCCTACAGCAGCAACTAGATCTTCTGCACAGATTCTGCCAGACCTGGGCCCTGACAGGAAATCTCAGTAAGACCAAAACAATGGTGTTCCAAAAAAGGTTGTCGCCAGAACCACAAATACAAATTCCATCTAGACACAGTTGCCCTAGAACACACAAAAAACTATACATACCTTGGTCTAAACATCAGCACCACAGGTAACTTCCACAAAGCTGTGAACAATCTGAGAGACAAGGCAAGAAGGGCCCTCTATGCCATCAAAAAAATTCAACATACCAATTATGATCTGGAAAAAAAATACTTGAATCAGTTATAGAACCCATTGCCCTTTATGGTTGTGAGGTCTGAGGTCCGCTCACCAACCAAGAATTCACAAAATGGGAACTTGAGACTCTGCATGCAGAATTCTGCAAAAATATCCTCTGTGTATAATGTAAAACACCAAATAATGCATGCAGAGCAGAATTAGGCCGATACCCGCTAATGATCAAAATCCAGAAAAGAGACGTTAAATTCTACAACCACCTAAAAGGAAGCGATTCCCAAACCTTCCATAACAAAGCCCTCACTTACAGAGAGATGAACCTGGAGAAGAGCCCCCTAAGCAAGCTGGTCCTGGGGCTCTGTTCACAAACACACCCCACAGAGCCCCAGGACAGCAACACAATTAGACCCAACCAAATCATGAGAAAACAAAAAGATAATTACTTGACATATTGAAAAGAATTAACAAAAAAACAGAGCAAACTAGAATGCTATTTGGCCCGAAACAGAGAGTACACAGCGGCAGAATACCTGACCACTGTGACTGACCCAAACGTATGGATAACTTTGACTATGTACAGACTCAGTGAGCATTGCCTTGCTATTGAGAAAGGCCACCGTAGGCAGACCTGGCTCTCAAGAGAAGACAGGCTATGTGCACACTGCCCACAAAATGATGTGGAAACTGAGCTGCACTTCCTAACCTCCTGCCCAATGTATAACCATATTAGAGACACACATTTCCCTCAGATTACACAGATCCACAAAGAATTTGAAAACAACCCCGATTTTGATAAACTCCCATATCTACTAGGTGAAATACCACAGTATGCCATCACAGCAGCAAGATTTGTGACCTGTTGCCACAATAAATGGTCAACCAGTGATGAACAAACACAATTGTAAATACAAACCATATTTATGCTTTCCATTTTGTACTTTAACAATTTGTACATTGTTACAACACTGTATATATCTATATATTTTGGAACTTTTGTGAGTGTAATGTTTCCTGTTAAGTCTTCATTATTTATTCCACTTTTGTATATTATCTACTCCACTTGCTTTGGCAATGTTAACATACGTTTCCCATGTCAATAATGCACCTTGAATTGAGTTGAATTGAAAGATGAAAACAGAGAGATAGATAGAGTGAGAGAGAGAGAGCTAGGCAGAGATGTAGATAACAGAGAGAAAGAGAGAGGGAGTGTTAATAGAGTAACAGTGGTCTGAGCTCTGTGGAGGTCTGAGCTCTGTGGAGGTCTGAGCTCTGTGGAGGTCTGAGCTCTGTGGAGGTCTGAGCTCTGTGAAGGTCTGAGCTCTGTGGAGGTCTGAGCTCTGTGGAGGTCTGAGCTCTGTGGAGGTCTGAGCTCTGTGGAGGTCTGAGCTCTGTGGAGGTCTGAGCTCTGTGGAGGTCTGAGCTCTGTGGAGGTCTGAGCTCTGTGGAGGTCTGAACTCTGTGGAGGTCTGAACTCTGTGGAGGTCTGAACTCTGTGGAGGTCTGAACTCTGTGGAGGTCTGAACTCTGTGGAGGTAGAATGTGTTGTGTCATTATGAAGCATGTGCTGTGTGTCATTGGCAAGCAGGCTGCCTCTCCCAGTGACAGACAGAAAACAGACGCTCCACACACAGGCATTCATGCTTACACACAGCCTCTCTTCATCTGACACTCCCTGCATTCACAGCTACACTGGCTCAGGAACACAGCAGTACCAAGCCAGACAAAAGGTTACAGAGCTGCAGAGTTCAGACTGACAACAGCTCCATTTCTAGAACATTCAGAGCTTATTTTGTCTCTTAGTTAGACCACAGAGATGTCCTACTCTACTATTAACTAGGGTGATGGTCTCTCTCTCTCTCTCTACCTCTACCTCTGTCTCTCTCTACCTCTGCCTCTGTCTCTCTCTACCTCTACCTCTGTCTCTCTCTACCTCTGCCTCTGTCTCTCTCTACCTCTACCTCTGTCTCTCTCTACCTCTACCTCTCTCTACCTCTACCTCTGTCTACCTCTACCTCTGTCTACCTCTACCTCTGTCTACCTCTACCTCTACCTCTGTCTACCTCTACCTCTACCTCTGTCTCTCTCTACCTCTACCTCTCTCTCTACCTCTACCTCTACCTCTGTCTACCTCTACCTCTGTCTACCTCTACCTCTACCTCTGTCTACCTCTACCTCTACCTCTGTCTACCTCTACCTCTACCTCTGTCTCTCTCTACCTCTACCTCTGTCTCTCTCTACCTCTACCTCTGTCTCTCTCTACCTCTACCTCTGTCTCTCTCTACCTCTACCTCTGTCTCTCTCTACCTCTACCTCTGTCTCTCTCTACCTCTACCTCTGTCTCTCTCTACCTCTACCTCTGTCTCTCTCTACCTCTACCTCTGTCTCTCTCTACCTCTACCTCTGTCTCTCTCTACCTCTACCTCTGTCTCTCTCTACCTCTACCTCTGTCTCTCTCTACCTCTACCTCTGTCTCTCTACCTCTCTCCGTCTCTCTACCTCTCTCTGTCTCTCTCTACCTCTACCTCTGTCTCTCTACCTCTCCTGTCTACCTCTACCTCTACCTCTCCTCTACCTCTACCTCTGTCTACCTCTACCTCTACCTCTGTCTACCTCTACCTCTACCTCTGTCTCTCTCTACCTCTACCTCTACCTCTGTCTACCTCTACCTCTACCTCTGTCTACCTCTACCTCTACCTCTGTCTCTCTACCTCTACCTCTGTCTCTCTCTACCTCTACCTCTGTCTCTCTACCTCTCCGTCTCTCTACCTCTACCTCTGTCTCTCTCTACCTCTCCTGTCTCTCTCTACCTCTCCGTCTCTCTACCTCTCCGTCTCTCTACCTCTCCGTCTCTCTACCTCTCCGTCTCTACCTCTCCGTCTCTACCTCTCCGTCTCTCTACCTCTCCGTCTCTCTACCTCTCCGTCTCTCTACCTCTCCGTCTCTCTACCTCCGACTCTCTACCTCCGACTCTCTACCTCCGACCTACCTCCGACTCTCTCTCTCGACTCCTACCTCCGACTCTCTACCTCTCGACTCTCTACCTCTCGACTCTCTACCTCCGTCTCTCTACCTCTCCGTCTCTACCTCTCGACTCTCTACCTCGACTCTCTACCTCTCTCTACCTCTCTACCTCTCCGTCTCTCTACCTCTCCGACTCTCTCTCGACCTCTCCGTCTCTCTACCTCTCCTACCTCTCTCTACCTCTCGACTCTCTACCTCTCGACTCTCTACCTCTCGACTCTCTACCTCTCGACTCTCTACCTCTCGACTCTCTACCTCTCGACTCTCTACCTCTCGACTCTCTACCTCTCGACTCTCTACCTCTCGACTCTCTACCTCTCGACTCTCTACCTCTCGACTCTCTACCTCTCTCTACCTCTCGACTCTCTACCTCTCGACTCTCTACCTCTCGACTCTCTACCTCTCGACTCTCTACCTCTCGACTCTCTACCTCTCGACTCTGATGGAATATGGGAAGCACTGCTTTGACTAAATCCAATCTGCTGAGTACAGCAATATCTGATTGAATTCCAACACCTACTTCAGCTCAAACAGAGAAAACTGGGACACACACACACATACACATACACACACGACAACGACACTTGTGTGTGGGCACACACACAGAAAAAAACGTTGGAAAGTGAGTCTACTTGGAACAGTTTCCTGGGTTTGCAAACAACCATATTAATACCATAGCACTTCCATCCAGCTGGTTTACCTTTATCACATCTCACAAATCCAAACTCCAATCCACAACAATTATTCACACTTCTAATAAAAGGTCAGGGGAAAATGACTCTCCTCCAGCAGTACCGCCAGCTTCCACTAGAGCTCCACAGTGCCTTTCCACTGACAGGGGGAAAGTATGTCATAACTTAATCAATGCAAAACCCCAAACTTTCGTCCCTGTCTCTGTGCAACATGTCCTTATTAACTGGGAGAGTTATTAATCCCTGTTCATAAAGCAGGCTGGCAGTCAATCACTATTCTCCCCAGAGAGCGCTCCCCGACAAGCCCCCAGAAACCAAGCGCCCTCTCCTGAGATTGTAATTGCTTTAAGCCAATAAGAAAACAAAGACAAGGAAGGGGATGGCTTATGAGCTTAGCTACCAAATAACACATCAACACCGCCAAAACTAACGCTTCGGTCCACACTGTTTTCCTGGTGGATAATCCCAAAGACAATCTCCATTGGTTTTCCCTGACTGAGGAGATGGGGAGCAAAATATAGAAGAGTCACAGTGAAGGCGGTGACTGAGCAGTATTGAAGCACAGAGAGAGAAGTCCCCAGCCGACCAGCTTGCCATTCCATAATATAGAAGAGTCACAGTGAAGGTGGTGACTGAGCAGTATTGAAGCACAGAGAGAGAAGTCCCCAGCCGACCAGCTTGCCATTCCATAATATAGAAGAGTCACAGTGAAGGTGGTGACTGAGCAGTATTGAAGCACAGAGAGAGAAGTCCCCAGCCGACCAGCTTGCCATTCCATAATATAGAAGAGTCACAGTGAAGGTGGTGACTGAGCAGTATTGAAGCACAGAGAGAGAAGTCCCCAGCCGACCAGCTTGCCATTCCATAATATAGAAGAGTCACAGTGAAGGCGGTGACTGAGCAGTATTGAAGCACAGAGAGAGAAGTCCCCAGCCGACCAGCTTGCCATTCCATAATATAGAAGAGTCACAGTGAAGGTGGTGACTGAGCAGTATTGAAGCACAGAGAGAGAAGTCCCCAGCCGACCAGCTTGCCATTCCATAATATAGAAGAGTCACAGTGAAGGCGGTGACTGAGCAGTATTGAAGCACAGAGAGAGAAGTCCCCAGCCGACCAGCTTGCCATTCCATAATATAGTCACAGTGAGGCGGTGAGAGTCACAGAGAAGGCCGACCAGCTTGCCATTCCTAGAAGAGCAGTATTGAAGCACAGAGATAAGTCCCCAGCCGACCAGCTTGCCATTCCATAATATAGAAGAGTCACAGTGAAGGCGGTGACTGAGCAATATTGAAGCACAGAGAGAGAAGTCCCCAGCCGACCAGCTTGCCATTCCATAATGTAGAAGAGTCACAGTGAAGGTGGTGACTGAGCAGTATTGAAGCACAGAGAGAAGTCCCCAGCCGACCAGCTTGCCATTCCATAATATAGAAGAGTCACAGTGAAGGCGGTGACTGAGCAGTATTGAAGCACAGAGAGAGAAGTCCCCAGCCGACCAGCTTGCCATTCCATAATGTAGAAGAGTCACAGTGAAGGTGGTGACTGAGCAGTATTGAAGCACAGAGAGAGAAGTCCCCAGCCGACCAGCTTGCCATTCCATAATGTAGAAGTAAATCAATAAAAAAAGGCGATAAATAAGGTGCAGCCCTCCCTTGTCATTTCCCACAGCTCATCCCAGCTGGGTATTTCATCAGTTTATGGCACATAACTCCTCCGCTGTGGGCCGGTCTGATGAATCGGCTACAACCCAGGGACTAGAAGGCAGAATGGTTTATCTATCTCCCAGAGTCCGGTCTAGACGGGCCCGGCATCGCTGGGGCCAAGGAGATCCGTCATACCAGGCGACGCTCCGCATAATCAGTCAGGATTGTTCCCCCTCACCCTTCCTTCATATTTCTGTTAGCCCAGGCCAAGGCAGCGCGAGGCTCCAACTCTCTGTCCATCACTCATGGGGCCTGAGACAGCCTTAGACGAGGCCGATAGAGATTGAGACGGGCCAGTTCGCTCCCCTCTTATGCTGGGTGCCTTCCTGACGTCAGACACTCACGTCTCGGAGGTTCTGTCTCACGTCTCAACTGTGGCCCACCCACTGGGCCTGATCTCATTTCAGATATAGGCCACGCACAGCCCTCCGAGGTTCAGCTGATTCCAGACAAGTTAAAAGCCTGGACATGGCAGAAGTTAGTTCAGCCCAATTTACAGTCCGTGGGTATATGACTTCCAATATTAATGAACATGTGGCATGAAACCTCATGTGAAACAGGATCTATAATGCAGGCAGATTGCCATTTCATTTCCAAGAGGGAGATGAGACTTGCTCTGGGACATTTGCTTGTGTTCCTTGGCACAAAGCACCTGATGATTAACCTCCAATATCATTAATGCGTCACGCAACTTTGCTGCAGGCTCCGACTGTGTTACTGTTGTCATGTAAATGTAAATGCTCAATTGCTGTGTTACTGAATAGGAACGAGGGAACAATATCTGCCTGGATGATTTCTAAAGCTGAGATGAAGTTTCACATCTGTCATAGCAGCCAAACGTCTATGTCTGTTCCAGTTGCATAGTTTACATTCCAAAGACTTCCTGTGGCACTTCCTGTGCACAAACTGCAGCTAAACAGCAGCCTATGATATCCTATGATTCTTAACCATAATGCCATGGATAAGAGTATATATTACTTTCTCCAACTGTCTTTCAAACAGGGATGCTCTCCAATCTCTCCAAGCCTGGAGACAGTCCTCTTGTGATTCGGAGGAGGAATGTATTGGACAGATATGTTTAAAAGGCCTCTATCTATCGGTTCGACCTCATTAGCGGCAGGGAGTAGTGCACTGTGGGCCGCGGCACTCTGCAGCTACTTGACACACATCACATCCCTGCCTGGCCGCTTTAGCCTGTTTACTCCTCACTGCCCTACTTTCTCCTCGCTGGCAAAGAGAGAGGGAAAGAGAGAGAGAAAAAGAGAAAGAGAGAAGGCTAGGGACACCTCCGTTTCAGCTCAGGTCCTTGAAAATTATTGCCTGAATTTATCGCTTTCACACACATGCACACACACACACACACACACACACACTTCTCGTCTTTGCTCAACACCTCTGTACATGCAAGTGTCAGGATGCAGTAAAGAAACGACGGTGTGAGACCAGGAGTCGTATTCTTCAGTGAGGCACTTAAACACAGAGAGGCATTCACACAGGAAGGGAAAGGAAGAGAATGTTCCATCTCAGAGTGTTTAGAGTCTCTGTGCCTCACTGCAGCAGAAAGCCTTGTATAGCCTAAATAGATAGGGCACATTCATTGTTTACCAGTCTGGTGTGTATAGAGGAGACTGCGGCCATATTGGATGTGACATCTCATTATATGGGAATCCGTGCCCATAAACAGCGAATGTAATTCTAGGCCTACGATATCAGTAAATAAGGCTCTAGTATCACCTTGCCTTACAGAATGACACCCTTGGTCAGTAGAACAGTAGCTCATATTGATACAATGCCATTACTCCAGAGCAAAAGCAAGCCGGGCCTAATAACACAGGCCTGGAGTATCGTATTGTGTCACCTTCAATGTGTGCGATTAACAGAAGAGTGTTGTGTTGTATAGTCAGGTAATGTCTAACCTGATGACCCTCTAATACAACAAAGGCCCCTCTACGATGTCTATGATGTGGCTCCCTGCTTCCTCTCTAGCCAGGCGCAGGGCTATAGGACGGTAATGGGCCTCTGATTGGATCCGTTTGGAAATGGCCGTCTGATGGCTCCTGCCATTTGTTTACGTTGTGAACGGGTCGCCGCCTCTCCGTAAAGAAGGATCCAATTATACTTTGTGACCCAGATAAGTCAGTGGCTTTAAAATGTGGACGCTGCCCCACCGTGGGTCAGAACACGCCGTTCATCTCATATGGAAACCCAAACACACAGGCATTCACAGACACGATGCCACGGACACAGACACACCACACACACACAGCTTGTGATAGAAAAGAGAGTGATCTCCAAACCAGGCAAGCGTAAGAAGACAGAATTGAGACTCTCAAACACCCATCATTAGGAATTCCTTAGTATTACAGCAACTTCATCAGATTCACAACGAAAGTTGTTTACTTTGAAAAATCAACTCAATCTAGTTTAGAATGTCATTTTATTTTTACCCATCTGGACAAGAGGAATACCTATGTGAGAATGCTGTTCATCGACTACAGCTCGGCATTTAACACCATAGTGCCCTCCAAGCTCGTCATCAAGCTCGAGACCCTGGGTCTCGACCCCGCCCTGTGCAACTGGGTACTGGACTTCCTGACGGGCCGCCCCCAGGTGGTGAGGGTAGGCAACAACATCTCCACCCCGCTGATCCTCAACACTGGGGCCCCACAAGGGTGCGTTCTGAGCCCTCTCCTGTACTCCCTGTTCACCCACGACTGCGTGGCCACGCACGCCTCCAACTCAATCATCAAGTTTGCGGACGACACAACAGTGGTAGGCTTGATTACCAACAACGACGAGACTGCCTACAGGGAGGAGGTGAGGGCCCTCGGAGTGTGGTGTCAGGAAAATAACCTCACACTCAACGTCAACAAAACTAAGGAGATGATTGTGGACTTCAGGAAACAGCAGAGGGACCAGCCCCCTATCCACATCAATGGAACAGTAGTGGAGATGGTAGTAATTTTTAAGTTCCTCGGCGTACACATCACAGACAAACTGAATTGGTCCACCCACACAGACAGCATCGTGAAGAAGGCGCAGCAGCGCCTCTTCAACCTCAGGAGGCTGAAGAAATTTGTCTTGTCACCAAAAGCACTCACAAACTTCTATAGATGCACAATCGAGAGCATCCTGTCGGTCTGTATCACCGCCTGGTACGGAAAATGCTACGCCCACAACCGTAAGGCTCTCCAGAGGGTAGTGAGGTCTGCACAACGAATCACCGGGGGAAAACTACCTGCCCTCCAGGACACCTACACCACCCGATGTCACAGGAAGGCCATAAAGATCATCAAGGACATCAACCACCCGAGCCACTGCCTGTTCACCCCGCTATCAACCAGAAGGCGAAGTCAGTACAGGTGCATCAAAGCTGGGACCGAGAGACTGAAAAACAGCTTCTATTTAAAGGCCATCAGACTGTTAAACAGCCATCACTAACATTAAGTGGCTGCTGCCAACACACTGACTCAACTCCAGCCACTTTAATAATGGGAATTGATGGGAAATGATGTCAAATATATCACTAGCCACTTTAAACAATGCTACCTAATATAATGTTTACATACCCTACATTATTCATCTCATATGTATACGTATATACTGTACTCTATATCATCTACTGCATCCTTATGTAATACATGTATCACTAGCCACTTTAACTATGCCACTTTGTTTACATACTCATCTCATATGTATATACTGTACTCGATACCATCTACTGTATCTTGCCTATGCTGCTCTGTACCATCACTCATTCATGTATCTTTATGTACATATTCTTTATCCCCTTACACTGTGTATATGACAGTAGTTTAGGAATTGTTCGTGAGATTACTTGTTGGTTATTACTGCATTGCCGGAACTAGAAGCACAAGCATTTCGCTACACTCGCACTAACATCTGCTAACCATGTGTATGTGACAAATAAAATTTGATTTGAAGTTCAAAGAGGATTCTGAGTGAGTGATATCATTCTGGTCGATGCAGGTCAGTGAACAGTGGGTCAGATACATACAGGTATGTCTACTCTATGTCTACTCCACTACGTGGCCCTCTCCGGGTGCGTCCTTCACACACAGACCCCCTACCTCACAAGGCTCGCTCTCCCCCTTTTCCTCGATGCCACAGTTTCTGTCATGAACATAGGTTTCTATCACAAGGAGCATCCTCTTCCATTCATGAGGAGACAGGTGAGGGAGGTGAGGCCTGAGTGGGCTTCAAGAGGA